>NW_028142018.1:7500-27500 GCF_055691185.1 Crinia signifera | reverse complement strand
AGCGGGGGGCACATGTCCCCGGACCCCGGGACGACGTCCCCCTGGCCCGGGCTACCTTCCCCGGGCAGCGCGGGGTGGTTTTGTGGAAGTTTATTTTTCAGGGGGGAAGACGCTTCAGCTTGCCCGGGGACACTTCCACAGCCCTGGGCATGAATCCCGGGGAAGAGTGGGTGAACAATTTCAAACTGTTTTCAGTGTTTTTTTCACCGATTAGATGCATTTCTCCGGGTGTCCAGCACGGGGCGCAGTCCCCCGGACCCGGGGGTGACCTCACCCAGGCCCGGGCTACCTCCCCCGGGCAGCGTGGGGGTGAAAATCTGGAACTTGTTTTTCCCGGGGGGAAGACGCTCGGACGTGCCCAGGGACACTTCCACAGCCCTGGGCATGAATCCCGGGGAAGAGTGGGCGAGCTGTTTCAAACTATTTTCAAAGTATTTTTTCACAGTTTGGATGCATTTCCCCGGGCGACCAGCGGGGGGCGCAGTGCCCCGGACCCGGGGGTGACCTCCCCCGGGCCTGGGCTACCTTCCCCGGGCATCGTGGGGAGGAAATATGGAACTTTTTTTTTTCAGGGGGGAAGAAGCTTCAGCTTGCCCGGGGACACTTCCACAGCCCTGGGCATGAATCCCGGGGAAGAGTGGGTGAACGATTTCAAACTATTTTCAAAGTATTTTTATCACCTTTTGGACGCATTTCCCCGGGTGTCCTGCGGGTGGCGCAGTTCCCCGGACCCGGGGGTGACCTCCCCCGGGCCCGGGCTACCTTCCCTGGGTAGCGTGGGGTGGAAATATGGAACTTTTTTTTTCAGGGGGGAAGACGCTTCTTCATGCCCGGGGACACTTCCATAGGCCCGGGCATGAATCCCGGGGAAGAGTGGGTGAGGAATCAAAGTATATTCAAAGTGCTTTTTTCACCCTTTCTGTGCAATTCTCAGGTCGGCCAGCGGGGGGCACATGTCCCCGGACCCCTGGACGACGTCCCCCTGGCCCGGGCTACCTTCCCTGGCCAGCGCGGGGTGGTTTTGTGGAAGTTTTTATTTCAGGGGGGGAAGACGCTTTGTCATGCCCGGGGACACTTCCATAGGCCAGGGCATGAATCCCGGGATCGAGTGGGTGAGGAATTTCAAAGTATTTTCAAAGTATTTTTTTCACCTTTTGGACGCAATTCCCCGGTTGTCCTGCGGGGGACGCCGGTCCCCAGACCCGGGGATGACCTCCCCCGGGCCTGGGCTACCTTCCCTGGGTAGCGGGGGGTGGAAATATGGAAGTTTTTTTTTCAGGGGGGAGGACGCTCGAACGTGCCCAGGGACACTTCCACAGCCCTGGGCATGAATCCCGGGGAAGAGTGGGTGAACGATTTCAAGATATTTTCTAAGTGCTTTTTTCACCTTTTGGATGCAATTCCCCGGGTGTCCTGCGGGTGGCGCAGTGCCCCGGACCCGGGGGTGACCTCCCCCGGGCCTGGGCTACCTTCCCTGGGTAGCGGGGGGTGGAAATATGGAAGTTTTTTTTTCAGGGGGGAGGACGCTCGAACGTGCCCAGGGACACTTCCACAGCCCTGGGCATGAATCCCGGGGAAGAGTGGGTGAACGATTTCAAGATATTTTCTAAGTGCTTTTTTCACCTTTTGGATGCAATTCCCCGGGTGTCCTGCGGGTGGCGCAGTGCCCCGGACCCGGGGGTGACCTCCCCCGGGCCTGGGCTACCTTCCCTGGGTAGCGTGGGGTGGAAATATGGAAGGTTTTTTTTCCCGGGGGGGCAGAAGCTTCAGCCTGCCCAGGGACACTTCCACAGCCCTGGGCATGAATCCCGGGGAAGAGTGGGTGAACGATTTCAAGATATTTTCTAAGTGCTTTTTTCACCTTTTGGATGCAATTCTCCGGGTGTCCTGCGGGGGGCGCAGTGCCCCGGACCCGGGGGTGACCTCCCCCGGGCCCGGGCTACCTTCCCTGGGTAGCGGGGGGTGGAAATATGGAAGTTTTTTTTTTCAGGGGGGCATAAGCTTCATCTTGCCCGGGGACACTTCCACAGCCCTGGGCATGAATCCCGGGGAAGAGTGGGTGAACAGTTTCAAACTGTTTTCAGTGTTTTTTTTCACCTTTTGGATGCATTTCTCCGGGTGTCCAGCACGGGGCGCAGTCCCCCGGACCCGGGGGTGACCTCAACCAGGCCCGGGCTACCTCCCCCGGGCAGCGTGGGGTGAAAATCTGGAACTTGTTTTTCCCGGGGGGGGAAGACGCTCGGACGTGCCCAGGGACACTTCCACAGCCCTGGGCATGAATCCCGGGGAAGAGTGGGCGAACGATTTCAAACTATTTTCAAAGTATTTTTTTCACCTTTTGGACGCAATTCCCCGGTTGTCCTGCGGGGGACGCAGTGCCCCGGACCCGGGGGTGACCTCCCCCGGGCCTGGGCTACCTCCCCCGGGCAGCGTGGGGTGGAAATATGGAAGTTTTTTTTTTCAGGGGGAAAAGACGCTTCTTCATGCCCGGGGACACTTCCATAGGCCCGGGCATGAATCCCGGGGAAGAGTGGGTGAGGAATCAAAGTATTTTCAAAGTGCTTTTTTCACCCTTTCTGTGCAATTCTCGGGTCGGCCAGCGGGGGGCACATGTCCCCGGACCCCGGGACGACGTCCCCCTGGCCCGGGCTACCTTCCCTGGGTAGCGTGGGGTGGAAATATGGAAGTTTTTTTTTTCAGGGGGAAAAGACGCTTCTTCATGCCCGGGGACACTTCCACAGCCCTGGGCATGAATCCTGGGGAAGAGTGGGTGAGAGGAATCAAAGTATTTTCAAAGTGCATTTTTACGGCTTGACTCCATTTCTCAATTCAAAGTGCTTTTTTTCTCACGGCTTGACTCCATTTCTCCGGGTGGCCAGCGGTGCCCCGGACCCAGGGGTGACCTCCCCCAGGCCCGGGCTACCTTCCCTGGGTAGCGTGGGGTGGAAATATGGAAGTTTTTTTTTTCAGGGGGGCAGAAGCTTCGGCTTGCCCGGGGACACTTCCACAGCCCTGGGCATGAATCCCGGGCTTGAGTGGGTGAGGAATTTTGAAGTATTTTCTAAGTGCTTTTTTCACCTTTTGGATGCAATTCTCCGGGTGTCCTGCGGGGGGCGCAGTGCCCCGGACCCGGGGGTGACCTTCCCCGGGCCTGGGCTACCTTCCCTGGGTAGCGGGGGGTGGAAATATGGAAGTTTTTTTTTTCCGGGGGGCAGAAGCTTCAGCCTGCCCAGGGACACTTCCACAGCCCTGGGCATGAATCCCGGGGAAGAGTGGGTGAACGGTTTCAAGATATTTTCTAAGTGCTTTTTTCACCCTTTCTGTGCAATTCTCGGGTCGGCCAGCGGGGGGCACATGTCCCCGGACCCGGGAGTGGCCTCCCCCGGGCCCGGGCTACCTTCCCCGGGCATCGTGGGGTGGAAATATGGAAGTTTTTTTTTTCCGGGGGGAAGACGCTCGGACGTGCCCAGGGACACTTCCACAGCCCTGGGCATGATTCCCGGGGAAGAGTGGGTGAACCATTTCAAACTGTTTTCAGTGTTTTTTTCACCTTTTGGATGCATTTCTCCGGGTGTCCAGCACGGGGCGCAGTCCCCCGGACCCGGGGGTGACCTCCCCCAGGCCCGGGCTACCTCCCCCGGGCAGCGTGGGGTGAAAATCTGGAACTTGTTTTTCCCGGGGGGGGAAGACGCTCGGACGTGCCCAGGGACACTTCCACAGCCCTGGGCATGAATCCCGGGCTCGAGTGGGTGAGGAATTTCAAAGTATTGTCAAAGTATTTTTTGCACCTTTTGGACGCAATTCCCCGGGCGACCAGCGGGGGGCGCAGTTCCCCGGACCCGGGGATGGACTCCCCCGGGCCCGGGCTACCTTCCCCGGGCATCGTGGGGTGGAAATATGGAACTTTTTTTTTTCCGGGGGGAAGACGCTCGGACGTGCCCAGGGACACTTCCACAGCCCTGGGCATGAATCCCGGGGAAGAGTGGGTGAACCATTTCAAACTGTTTTCAGTGTTTTTTTCTCCTTTTGGATGCATTTCTCCGGGTGTCCAGCACGGGGCGCAGTCCCCCGGACCCGGGGGTGACCTCCCCCAGGCCCGGGCTACCTCCCCCGGGCAGCGTGGGGTGAAAATCTGGAACTTGTTTTTCCCGGGGGGGGAAGACGCTCGGACGTGCCCAGGGACACTTCCACAGCCCTGGGCATGAATCCCGGGCTCGAGTGGGTAAGGAATTTCAAAGTATTTTCAAAGTATTTTTTTCACCTTTTGGACGCAATTCCCCGGGCGACCAGCGGGGGGCGCAGTTCCCCGGACCCGGGGGTGGCCTCCCCCGGGCCTGGGCTACCTTCCCCGGGCATCGTGGGGTGGAAATATGGAAGTTTTTTTTCCCGGGGGGAAGACGCTCGGACGTGCCCAGGGACACTTCCACAGCCCCGGGCATGAATCCCGGGGAAGAGTGGGAGAACGATTGAAACTATTTTCAAAGTGTTTTTTTCACCTTTTGCATGCATTTCCCCGGTTGTCCTGCGGGGGGCGCATTGCCCCGGACCCGTGGGTGACCTCCCGCGGGCCCGGGCTACCTTCCCCAGGCATCGTGGGGTGGAAATATGGAACTTTTTTTTTCAGGGGGGGAAGACGCTCGGACGTGCCCAGGGACACTTCCACAGACCCGGGCATGAATCCCGGGGAAGAGTGGGCGAACGATTTCAAACTATTTTCAAAGTATTTTTTGCACCTTTTGGACGCAATTCCCCGGGCGACCAGCGGGGGGCGCAGTTCCCCGGACCCGGGGATGGACTCCCCCGGGCCCGGGCTACCTTCCCCGGGCATCGTGGGGTGGAAATATGGAACTTTTTTTTTCCGGGGGGAAGACGCTCGGACGTGCCCAGGGACACTTCCACAGCCCTGGGCATGAATCCCGGGGAAGAGTGGGTGAACCATTTCAAACTGTTTTCAGTGTTTTTTTCTCCTTTTGGATGCATTTCTCCGGGTGTCCAGCACGGGGCGCAGTCCCCCGGACCCGGGGGTGACCTCCCCCAGGCCCGGGCTACCTCCCCCGGGCAGCGTGGGGTGAAAATCTGGAACTTGTTTTTCCCGGGGGGGGAAGACGCTCGGACGTGCCCAGGGACACTTCCACAGCCCTGGGCATGAATCCCGGGCTCGAGTGGGTAAGGAATTTCAAAGTATTTTCAAAGTATTTTTTTCACCTTTTGGACGCAATTCCCCGGGCGACCAGCGGGGGGCGCAGTTCCCCGGACCCGGGGGTGGCCTCCCCCGGGCCTGGGCTACCTTCCCCGGGCATCGTGGGGTGGAAATATGGAAGTTTTTTTTCCCGGGGGGAAGACGCTCGGACGTGCCCAGGGACACTTCCACAGCCCCGGGCATGAATCCCGGGGAAGAGTGGGAGAACGATTGAAACTATTTTCAAAGTGTTTTTTTCACCTTTTGCATGCATTTCCCCGGTTGTCCTGCGGGGGGCGCATTGCCCCGGACCCGTGGGTGACCTCCCGCGGGCCCGGGCTACCTTCCCCAGGCATCGTGGGGTGGAAATATGGAACTTTTTTTTTCAGGGGGGGAAGACGCTCGGACGTGCCCAGGGACACTTCCACAGACCCGGGCATGAATCCCGGGGAAGAGTGGGCGAACGATTTCAAACTATTTTCAAAGTATTTTTTGCACCTTTTGGACGCAATTCCCCGGGCGACCAGCGGGGGGCGCAGTTCCCCGGACCCGGGGATGGACTCCCCCGGGCCCGGGCTACCTTCCCCGGGCATCGTGGGGTGGAAATATGGAACTTTTTTTTTTCCGGGGGGAAGACGCTCGGACGTGCCCAGGGACACTTCCACAGCCCTGGGCATGAATCCCGGGGAAGAGTGGGTGAACCATTTCAAACTGTTTTCAGTGTTTTTTTCTCCTTTTGGATGCATTTCTCCGGGTGTCCAGCACGGGGCGCAGTCCCCCGGACCCGGGGGTGACCTCCCCCAGGCCCGGGCTACCTCCCCCGGGCAGCGTGGGGTGAAAATCTGGAACTTGTTTTTCCCGGGGGGGGAAGACGCTCGGACGTGCCCAGGGACACTTCCACAGCCCTGGGCATGAATCCCGGGCTCGAGTGGGTAAGGAATTTCAAAGTATTTTCAAAGTATTTTTTTCACCTTTTGGACGCAATTCCCCGGGCGACCAGCGGGGGGCGCAGTTCCCCGGACCCGGGGGTGGCCTCCCCCGGGCCTGGGCTACCTTCCCCGGGCATCGTGGGGTGGAAATATGGAAGTTTTTTTTCCCGGGGGGAAGACGCTCGGACGTGCCCAGGGACACTTCCACAGCCCCGGGCATGAATCCCGGGGAAGAGTGGGAGAACGATTGAAACTATTTTCAAAGTGTTTTTTTCACCTTTTGCATGCATTTCCCCGGTTGTCCTGCGGGGGGCGCATTGCCCCGGACCCGTGGGTGACCTCCCGCGGGCCCGGGCTACCTTCCCCAGGCATCGTGGGGTGGAAATATGGAACTTTTTTTTTCAGGGGGGGAAGACGCTCGGACGTGCCCAGGGACACTTCCACAGACCCGGGCATGAATCCCGGGGAAGAGTGGGCGAACGATTTCAAACTATTTTCAAAGTATTTTTTGCACCTTTTGGACGCAATTCCCCGGGCGACCAGCGGGGGGCGCAGTTCCCCGGACCCGGGGATGGACTCCCCCGGGCCCGGGCTACCTTCCCCGGGCATCGTGGGGTGGAAATATGGAACTTTTTTTTTTCCGGGGGGAAGACGCTCGGACGTGCCCAGGGACACTTCCACAGCCCTGGGCATGAATCCCGGGGAAGAGTGGGTGAACCATTTCAAACTGTTTTCAGTGTTTTTTTCTCCTTTTGGATGCATTTCTCCGGGTGTCCAGCACGGGGCGCAGTCCCCCGGACCCGGGGGTGACCTCCCCCAGGCCCGGGCTACCTCCCCCGGGCAGCGTGGGGTGAAAATCTGGAACTTGTTTTTCCCGGGGGGGGAAGACGCTCGGACGTGCCCAGGGACACTTCCACAGCCCTGGGCATGAATCCCGGGCTCGAGTGGGTGAGGAATTTCAAAGTATTGTCAAAGTATTTTTTGCACCTTTTGGACGCAATTCCCCGGGCGACCAGCGGGGGGCGCAGTTCCCCGGACCCGGGGATGGACTCCCCCGGGCCCGGGCTACCTTCCCCGGGCATCGTGGGGTGGAAATATGGAACTTTTTTTTTTCCGGGGGGAAGACGCTCGGACGTGCCCAGGGACACTTCCACAGCCCTGGGCATGAATCCCGGGGAAGAGTGGGTGAACCATTTCAAACTGTTTTCAGTGTTTTTTTCTCCTTTTGGATGCATTTCTCCGGGTGTCCAGCACGGGGCGCAGTCCCCCGGACCCGGGGGTGACCTCCCCCAGGCCCGGGCTACCTCCCCCGGGCAGCGTGGGGTGAAAATCTGGAACTTGTTTTTCCCGGGGGGGGAAGACGCTCGGACGTGCCCAGGGACACTTCCACAGCCCTGGGCATGAATCCCGGGCTCGAGTGGGTAAGGAATTTCAAAGTATTTTCAAAGTATTTTTTTCACCTTTTGGACGCAATTCCCCGGGCGACCAGCGGGGGGCGCAGTTCCCCGGACCCGGGGGTGGCCTCCCCCGGGCCTGGGCTACCTTCCCCGGGCATCGTGGGGTGGAAATATGGAAGTTTTTTTTCCCGGGGGGAAGACGCTCGGACGTGCCCAGGGACACTTCCACAGCCCCGGGCATGAATCCCGGGGAAGAGTGGGAGAACGATTGAAACTATTTTCAAAGTGTTTTTTTCACCTTTTGCATGCATTTCCCCGGTTGTCCTGCGGGGGGCGCATTGCCCCGGACCCGTGGGTGACCTCCCGCGGGCCCGGGCTACCTTCCCCAGGCATCGTGGGGTGGAAATATGGAACTTTTTTTTTCAGGGGGGGAAGACGCTCGGACGTGCCCAGGGACACTTCCACAGACCCGGGCATGAATCCCGGGGAAGAGTGGGCGAACGATTTCAAACTATTTTCAAAGTATTTTTTGCACCTTTTGGACGCAATTCCCCGGGCGACCAGCGGGGGGCGCAGTTCCCCGGACCCGGGGATGGACTCCCCCGGGCCCGGGCTACCTTCCCCGGGCATCGTGGGGTGGAAATATGGAACTTTTTTTTTTCCGGGGGGAAGACGCTCGGACGTGCCCAGGGACACTTCCACAGCCCTGGGCATGAATCCCGGGGAAGAGTGGGTGAACCATTTCAAACTGTTTTCAGTGTTTTTTTCTCCTTTTGGATGCATTTCTCCGGGTGTCCAGCACGGGGCGCAGTCCCCCGGACCCGGGGGTGACCTCCCCCAGGCCCGGGCTACCTCCCCCGGGCAGCGTGGGGTGAAAATCTGGAACTTGTTTTTCCCGGGGGGGGAAGACGCTCGGACGTGCCCAGGGACACTTCCACAGCCCTGGGCATGAATCCCGGGCTCGAGTGGGTAAGGAATTTCAAAGTATTTTCAAAGTATTTTTTTCACCTTTTGGACGCAATTCCCCGGGCGACCAGCGGGGGGCGCAGTTCCCCGGACCCGGGGGTGGCCTCCCCCGGGCCTGGGCTACCTTCCCCGGGCATCGTGGGGTGGAAATATGGAAGTTTTTTTTCCCGGGGGGAAGACGCTCGGACGTGCCCAGGGACACTTCCACAGCCCCGGGCATGAATCCCGGGGAAGAGTGGGAGAACGATTGAAACTATTTTCAAAGTGTTTTTTTCACCTTTTGCATGCATTTCCCCGGTTGTCCTGCGGGGGGCGCATTGCCCCGGACCCGTGGGTGACCTCCCGCGGGCCCGGGCTACCTTCCCCAGGCATCGTGGGGTGGAAATATGGAACTTTTTTTTTCAGGGGGGGAAGACGCTCGGACGTGCCCAGGGACACTTCCACAGACCCGGGCATGAATCCCGGGGAAGAGTGGGCGAACGATTTCAAACTATTTTCAAAGTATTTTTTGCACCTTTTGGACGCAATTCCCCGGGCGACCAGCGGGGGGCGCAGTTCCCCGGACCCGGGGATGGACTCCCCCGGGCCCGGGCTACCTTCCCCGGGCATCGTGGGGTGGAAATATGGAACTTTTTTTTTTCCGGGGGGAAGACGCTCGGACGTGCCCAGGGACACTTCCACAGCCCTGGGCATGAATCCCGGGGAAGAGTGGGTGAACCATTTCAAACTGTTTTCAGTGTTTTTTTCTCCTTTTGGATGCATTTCTCCGGGTGTCCAGCACGGGGCGCAGTCCCCCGGACCCGGGGGTGACCTCCCCCAGGCCCGGGCTACCTCCCCCGGGCAGCGTGGGGTGAAAATCTGGAACTTGTTTTTCCCGGGGGGGGAAGACGCTCGGACGTGCCCAGGGACACTTCCACAGCCCTGGGCATGAATCCCGGGCTCGAGTGGGTAAGGAATTTCAAAGTATTTTCAAAGTATTTTTTTCACCTTTTGGACGCAATTCCCCGGGCGACCAGCGGGGGGCGCAGTTCCCCGGACCCGGGGGTGGCCTCCCCCGGGCCTGGGCTACCTTCCCCGGGCATCGTGGGGTGGAAATATGGAAGTTTTTTTTCCCGGGGGGAAGACGCTCGGACGTGCCCAGGGACACTTCCACAGCCCCGGGCATGAATCCCGGGGAAGAGTGGGAGAACGATTGAAACTATTTTCAAAGTGTTTTTTTCACCTTTTGCATGCATTTCCCCGGTTGTCCTGCGGGGGGCGCATTGCCCCGGACCCGTGGGTGACCTCCCGCGGGCCCGGGCTACCTTCCCCAGGCATCGTGGGGTGGAAATATGGAACTTTTTTTTTCAGGGGGGGAAGACGCTCGGACGTGCCCAGGGACACTTCCACAGACCCGGGCATGAATCCCGGGGAAGAGTGGGCGAACGATTTCAAACTATTTTCAAAGTATTTTTTGCACCTTTTGGACGCAATTCCCCGGGCGACCAGCGGGGGGCGCAGTTCCCCGGACCCGGGGATGGACTCCCCCGGGCCCGGGCTACCTTCCCCGGGCATCGTGGGGTGGAAATATGGAACTTTTTTTTTTCCGGGGGGAAGACGCTCGGACGTGCCCAGGGACACTTCCACAGCCCTGGGCATGAATCCCGGGGAAGAGTGGGTGAACCATTTCAAACTGTTTTCAGTGTTTTTTTCTCCTTTTGGATGCATTTCTCCGGGTGTCCAGCACGGGGCGCAGTCCCCCGGACCCGGGGGTGACCTCCCCCAGGCCCGGGCTACCTCCCCCGGGCAGCGTGGGGTGAAAATCTGGAACTTGTTTTTCCCGGGGGGGGGAAGACGCTCGGACGTGCCCAGGGACACTTCCACAGCCCTGGGCATGAATCCCGGGCTCGAGTGGGTAAGGAATTTCAAAGTATTTTCAAAGTATTTTTTTCACCTTTTGGACGCAATTCCCCGGGCGACCAGCGGGGGGCGCAGTTCCCCGGACCCGGGGGTGGCCTCCCCCGGGCCTGGGCTACCTTCCCCGGGCATCGTGGGGTGGAAATATGGAAGTTTTTTTTCCCGGGGGGAAGACGCTCGGACGTGCCCAGGGACACTTCCACAGCCCCGGGCATGAATCCCGGGGAAGAGTGGGAGAACGATTGAAACTATTTTCAAAGTGTTTTTTTCACCTTTTGCATGCATTTCCCCGGTTGTCCTGCGGGGGGCGCATTGCCCCGGACCCGTGGGTGACCTCCCGCGGGCCCGGGCTACCTTCCCCAGGCATCGTGGGGTGGAAATATGGAACTTTTTTTTTCAGGGGGGGAAGACGCTCGGACGTGCCCAGGGACACTTCCACAGACCCGGGCATGAATCCCGGGGAAGAGTGGGCGAACGATTTCAAACTATTTTCAAAGTATTTTTTGCACCTTTTGGACGCAATTCCCCGGGCGACCAGCGGGGGGCGCAGTTCCCCGGACCCGGGGATGGACTCCCCCGGGCCCGGGCTACCTTCCCCGGGCATCGTGGGGTGGAAATATGGAACTTTTTTTTTTCCGGGGGGAAGACGCTCGGACGTGCCCAGGGACACTTCCACAGCCCTGGGCATGAATCCCGGGGAAGAGTGGGTGAACCATTTCAAACTGTTTTCAGTGTTTTTTTCTCCTTTTGGATGCATTTCTCCGGGTGTCCAGCACGGGGCGCAGTCCCCCGGACCCGGGGGTGACCTCCCCCAGGCCCGGGCTACCTCCCCCGGGCAGCGTGGGGTGAAAATCTGGAACTTGTTTTTCCCGGGGGGGGAAGACGCTCGGACGTGCCCAGGGACACTTCCACAGCCCTGGGCATGAATCCCGGGCTCGAGTGGGTAAGGAATTTCAAAGTATTTTCAAAGTATTTTTTTCACCTTTTGGACGCAATTCCCCGGGCGACCAGCGGGGGGCGCAGTTCCCCGGACCCGGGGGTGGCCTCCCCCGGGCCTGGGCTACCTTCCCCGGGCATCGTGGGGTGGAAATATGGAAGTTTTTTTTCCCGGGGGGAAGACGCTCGGACGTGCCCAGGGACACTTCCACAGCCCCGGGCATGAATCCCGGGGAAGAGTGGGAGAACGATTGAAACTATTTTCAAAGTGTTTTTTTCACCTTTTGCATGCATTTCCCCGGTTGTCCTGCGGGGGGCGCATTGCCCCGGACCCGTGGGTGACCTCCCGCGGGCCCGGGCTACCTTCCCCAGGCATCGTGGGGTGGAAATATGGAACTTTTTTTTTCAGGGGGGGAAGACGCTCGGACGTGCCCAGGGACACTTCCACAGACCCGGGCATGAATCCCGGGGAAGAGTGGGCGAACGATTTCAAACTATTTTCAAAGTATTTTTTGCACCTTTTGGACGCAATTCCCCGGGCGACCAGCGGGGGGCGCAGTTCCCCGGACCCGGGGATGGACTCCCCCGGGCCCGGGCTACCTTCCCCGGGCATCGTGGGGTGGAAATATGGAACTTTTTTTTTTCCGGGGGGAAGACGCTCGGACGTGCCCAGGGACACTTCCACAGCCCTGGGCATGAATCCCGGGGAAGAGTGGGTGAACCATTTCAAACTGTTTTCAGTGTTTTTTTCTCCTTTTGGATGCATTTCTCCGGGTGTCCAGCACGGGGCGCAGTCCCCCGGACCCGGGGGTGACCTCCCCCAGGCCCGGGCTACCTCCCCCGGGCAGCGTGGGGTGAAAATCTGGAACTTGTTTTTCCCGGGGGGGGAAGACGCTCGGACGTGCCCAGGGACACTTCCACAGCCCTGGGCATGAATCCCGGGCTCGAGTGGGTAAGGAATTTCAAAGTATTTTCAAAGTATTTTTTTCACCTTTTGGACGCAATTCCCCGGGCGACCAGCGGGGGGCGCAGTTCCCCGGACCCGGGGGTGGCCTCCCCCGGGCCTGGGCTACCTTCCCCGGGCATCGTGGGGTGGAAATATGGAAGTTTTTTTTCCCGGGGGGAAGACGCTCGGACGTGCCCAGGGACACTTCCACAGCCCCGGGCATGAATCCCGGGGAAGAGTGGGAGAACGATTGAAACTATTTTCAAAGTGTTTTTTTCACCTTTTGCATGCATTTCCCCGGTTGTCCTGCGGGGGGCGCATTGCCCCGGACCCGTGGGTGACCTCCCGCGGGCCCGGGCTACCTTCCCCAGGCATCGTGGGGTGGAAATATGGAACTTTTTTTTTCAGGGGGGGAAGACGCTCGGACGTGCCCAGGGACACTTCCACAGACCCGGGCATGAATCCCGGGGAAGAGTGGGCGAACGATTTCAAACTATTTTCAAAGTATTTTTTGCACCTTTTGGACGCAATTCCCCGGGCGACCAGCGGGGGGCGCAGTTCCCCGGACCCGGGGATGGACTCCCCCGGGCCCGGGCTACCTTCCCCGGGCATCGTGGGGTGGAAATATGGAACTTTTTTTTTTCCGGGGGGAAGACGCTCGGACGTGCCCAGGGACACTTCCACAGCCCTGGGCATGAATCCCGGGGAAGAGTGGGTGAACCATTTCAAACTGTTTTCAGTGTTTTTTTCTCCTTTTGGATGCATTTCTCCGGGTGTCCAGCACGGGGCGCAGTCCCCCGGACCCGGGGGTGACCTCCCCCAGGCCCGGGCTACCTCCCCCGGGCAGCGTGGGGTGAAAATCTGGAACTTGTTTTTCCCGGGGGGGGGAAGACGCTCGGACGTGCCCAGGGACACTTCCACAGCCCTGGGCATGAATCCCGGGCTCGAGTGGGTAAGGAATTTCAAAGTATTTTCAAAGTATTTTTTTCACCTTTTGGACGCAATTCCCCGGGCGACCAGCGGGGGGCGCAGTTCCCCGGACCCGGGGGTGGCCTCCCCCGGGCCTGGGCTACCTTCCCCGGGCATCGTGGGGTGGAAATATGGAAGTTTTTTTTCCCGGGGGGAAGACGCTCGGACGTGCCCAGGGACACTTCCACAGCCCCGGGCATGAATCCCGGGGAAGAGTGGGAGAACGATTGAAACTATTTTCAAAGTGTTTTTTTCACCTTTTGCATGCATTTCCCCGGTTGTCCTGCGGGGGGCGCATTGCCCCGGACCCGTGGGTGACCTCCCGCGGGCCCGGGCTACCTTCCCCAGGCATCGTGGGGTGGAAATATGGAACTTTTTTTTTCAGGGGGGGAAGACGCTCGGACGTGCCCAGGGACACTTCCACAGACCCGGGCATGAATCCCGGGGAAGAGTGGGCGAACGATTTCAAACTATTTTCAAAGTATTTTTTGCACCTTTTGGACGCAATTCCCCGGTCGACCAGCGGGGGGCGCAGTTCCCCGGACCCGGGGATGGACTCCCCCGGGCCCGGGCTACCTTCCCCGGGCATCGTGGGGTGGAAATATGGAACTTTTTTTTTTCCGGGGGGAAGACGCTCGGACGTGCCCAGGGACACTTCCACAGCCCTGGGCATGAATCCCGGGGAAGAGTGGGTGAACCATTTCAAACTGTTTTCAGTGTTTTTTTCTCCTTTTGGATGCATTTCTCCGGGTGTCCAGCACGGGGCGCAGTCCCCCGGACCCGGGGGTGACCTCCCCCAGGCCCGGGCTACCTCCCCCGGGCAGCGTGGGGTGAAAATCTGGAACTTGTTTTTCCCGGGGGGGGGAAGACGCTCGGACGTGCCCAGGGACACTTCCACAGCCCTGGGCATGAATCCCGGGCTCGAGTGGGTAAGGAATTTCAAAGTATTTTCAAAGTATTTTTTTCACCTTTTGGACGCAATTCCCCGGGCGACCAGCGGGGGGCGCAGTTCCCCGGACCCGGGGGTGGCCTCCCCCGGGCCTGGGCTACCTTCCCCGGGCATCGTGGGGTGGAAATATGGAAGTTTTTTTTCCCGGGGGGAAGACGCTCGGACGTGCCCAGGGACACTTCCACAGCCCCGGGCATGAATCCCGGGGAAGAGTGGGAGAACGATTGAAACTATTTTCAAAGTGTTTTTTTCACCTTTTGCATGCATTTCCCCGGTTGTCCTGCGGGGGGCGCATTGCCCCGGACCCGTGGGTGACCTCCCGCGGGCCCGGGCTACCTTCCCCAGGCATCGTGGGGTGGAAATATGGAACTTTTTTTTTCAGGGGGGGAAGACGCTCGGACGTGCCCAGGGACACTTCCACAGACCCGGGCATGAATCCCGGGGAAGAGTGGGCGAACGATTTCAAACTATTTTCAAAGTATTTTTTGCACCTTTTGGACGCAATTCCCCGGGCGACCAGCGGGGGGCGCAGTTCCCCGGACCCGGGGATGGACTCCCCCGGGCCCGGGCTACCTTCCCCGGGCATCGTGGGGTGGAAATATGGAACTTTTTTTTTTCCGGGGGGAAGACGCTCGGACGTGCCCAGGGACACTTCCACAGCCCTGGGCATGAATCCCGGGGAAGAGTGGGTGAACCATTTCAAACTGTTTTCAGTGTTTTTTTCTCCTTTTGGATGCATTTCTCCGGGTGTCCAGCACGGGGCGCAGTCCCCCGGACCCGGGGGTGACCTCCCCCAGGCCCGGGCTACCTCCCCCGGGCAGCGTGGGGTGAAAATCTGGAACTTGTTTTTCCCGGGGGGGGGAAGACGCTCGGACGTGCCCAGGGACACTTCCACAGCCCTGGGCATGAATCCCGGGCTCGAGTGGGTAAGGAATTTCAAAGTATTTTCAAAGTATTTTTTTCACCTTTTGGACGCAATTCCCCGGGCGACCAGCGGGGGGCGCAGTTCCCCGGACCCGGGGGTGGCCTCCCCCGGGCCTGGGCTACCTTCCCCGGGCATCGTGGGGTGGAAATATGGAAGTTTTTTTTCCCGGGGGGAAGACGCTCGGACGTGCCCAGGGACACTTCCACAGCCCCGGGCATGAATCCCGGGGAAGAGTGGGAGAACGATTGAAACTATTTTCAAAGTGTTTTTTTCACCTTTTGCATGCATTTCCCCGGTTGTCCTGCGGGGGGCGCATTGCCCCGGACCCGTGGATGACCTCCCGCGGGCCCGGGCTACCTTCCCCAGGCATCGTGGGGTGGAAATATGGAACTTTTTTTTTCAGGGGGGGAAGACGCTCGGACGTGCCCAGGGACACTTCCACAGACCCGGGCATGAATCCCGGGGAAGAGTGGGCGAACGATTTCAAACTATTTTCAAAGTATTTTTTGCACCTTTTGGACGCAATTCCCCGGGCGACCAGCGGGGGGCGCAGTTCCCCGGACCCGGGGATGGACTCCCCCGGGCCCGGGCTACCTTCCCCGGGCATCGTGGGGTGGAAATATGGAACTTTTTTTTTTCCGGGGGGAAGACGCTCGGACGTGCCCAGGGACACTTCCACAGCCCTGGGCATGAATCCCGGGGAAGAGTGGGTGAACCATTTCAAACTGTTTTCAGTGTTTTTTTCTCCTTTTGGATGCATTTCTCCGGGTGTCCAGCACGGGGCGCAGTCCCCCGGACCCGGGGGTGACCTCCCCCAGGCCCGGGCTACCTCCCCCGGGCAGCGTGGGGTGAAAATCTGGAACTTGTTTTTCCCGGGGGGGGGAAGACGCTCGGACGTGCCCAGGGACACTTCCACAGCCCTGGGCATGAATCCCGGGCTCGAGTGGGTAAGGAATTTCAAAGTATTTTCAAAGTATTTTTTTCACCTTTTGGACGCAATTCCCCGGGCGACCAGCGGGGGGCGCAGTTCCCCGGACCCGGGGGTGGCCTCCCCCGGGCCTGGGCTACCTTCCCCGGGCATCGTGGGGTGGAAATATGGAAGTTTTTTTTCCCGGGGGGAAGACGCTCGGACGTGCCCAGGGACACTTCCACAGCCCCGGGCATGAATCCCGGGGAAGAGTGGGAGAACGATTGAAACTATTTTCAAAGTGTTTTTTTCACCTTTTGCATGCATTTCCCCGGTTGTCCTGCGGGGGGCGCATTGCCCCGGACCCGTGGGTGACCTCCCGCGGGCCCGGGCTACCTTCCCCAGGCATCGTGGGGTGGAAATATGGAACTTTTTTTTTCAGGGGGGGAAGACGCTCGGACGTGCCCAGGGACACTTCCACAGACCCGGGCATGAATCCCGGGGAAGAGTGGGCGAACGATTTCAAACTATTTTCAAAGTATTTTTTGCACCTTTTGGACGCAATTCCCCGGGCGACCAGCGGGGGGCGCAGTTCCCCGGACCCGGGGATGGACTCCCCCGGGCCCGGGCTACCTTCCCCGGGCATCGTGGGGTGGAAATATGGAACTTTTTTTTTTCCGGGGGGAAGACGCTCGGACGTGCCCAGGGACACTTCCACAGCCCTGGGCATGAATCCCGGGGAAGAGTGGGTGAACCATTTCAAACTGTTTTCAGTGTTTTTTTCTCCTTTTGGATGCATTTCTCCGGGTGTCCAGCACGGGGCGCAGTCCCCCGGACCCGGGGGTGACCTCCCCCAGGCCCGGGCTACCTCCCCCGGGCAGCGTGGGGTGAAAATCTGGAACTTGTTTTTCCCGGGGGGGGAAGACGCTCGGACGTGCCCAGGGACACTTCCACAGCCCTGGGCATGAATCCCGGGCTCGAGTGGGTAAGGAATTTCAAAGTATTTTCAAAGTATTTTTTTCACCTTTTGGACGCAATTCCCCGGGCGACCAGCGGGGGGCGCAGTTCCCCGGACCCGGGGGTGGCCTCCCCCGGGCCTGGGCTACCTTCCCCGGGCATCGTGGGGTGGAAATATGGAAGTTTTTTTTCCCGGGGGGAAGACGCTCGGACGTGCCCAGGGACACTTCCACAGCCCCGGGCATGAATCCCGGGGAAGAGTGGGAGAACGATTGAAACTATTTTCAAAGTGTTTTTTTCACCTTTTGCATGCATTTCCCCGGTTGTCCTGCGGGGGGCGCATTGCCCCGGACCCGTGGGTGACCTCCCGCGGGCCCGGGCTACCTTCCCCAGGCATCGTGGGGTGGAAATATGGAACTTTTTTTTTCAGGGGGGGAAGACGCTCGGACGTGCCCAGGGACACTTCCACAGACCCGGGCATGAATCCCGGGGAAGAGTGGGCGAACGATTTCAAACTATTTTCAAAGTATTTTTTGCACCTTTTGGACGCAATTCCCCGGGCGAACAGTGGGAGGCGCAGTTCCCCGGACCCGGGGATGGACTCCCCCGGGCCCGGGCTACCTTCCCCGGGCATCGTGGGGTGGAAATATGGAACTTTTTTTTTCCGGGGGGAAGACGCTCGGACGTGCCCAGGGACACTTCCACAGCCCCGGGCATGAATCCCGGGGAAGAGTGGGTGAACCATTTCAAACTGTTTTCAGTGTTTTTTTCACCTTTTGGATGCATTTCTCCGGGTGTCCAGCACGGGGCGCAGTCCCCCGGACCCGGGGGTGACCTCCCCCAGGCCCGGGCTACCTCCCCCGGGCAGCGTGGGGTGAAAATCTGGAACTTGTTTTTCCCGGGGGGGAAGACGCTCGGACGTGCCCAGGGACACTTCCACAGCCCTGGGCATGAATCCCGGGGAAGAGTGGGCGAACGATTTCAAAGTATTTGCAAAGTATTTTTTTCACCTTTTGGACGCAATTCCCCGGGCGACCAGTGGGAGGCGCAGTTCCCCGGACCCGGGGATGGACTCCCCCGGGCCCGGGCTACCTTCCCCGGGCATCGTGGGGTGGAAATATGGAAGTTTTTTTTTCCCGGGGGGAAGACGCTCGAACTTACCCAGGGACACTTCCACAGCCCTGGGCATGAATCCCGGGGAAGAGTGGGAGAACGATTGAAGCTATTTTCAAAGTGTTTTTTCACCTTTTGGACGCAATTCCCCGGTTGTCCTGCGGGGGACGCAGTGCCCCGGACCCGGGGGTGACCTCCCCCGGGCCCGGGCTACCTTCCCTGGGTAGCGTGGGCTGGAAATCTGGAACTTTTTTTCCCCGGGGGGAAGACCTTCGAACGTGCCCAGGGACACTTCCACAGCCCTGGGCATGAATCCTGGGCTCGAGTGGGTGAGGAATTTCAAAGTATTTTCAAAGTGCTTTTTTCACCTTTCAGATGCAATTCCCCGGTCGACCAGCGGGGGGCGCCGGTCCCCGGACCCGGGGGTGGCCTCCCCCGGGCCCGGGCTACCTTCCCTGGGCAGCGTGGGGTGGAAATCTGGAAGTTTTTTTTTCCCGGGGGGTGGACGCTCGGAAGTGCCCAGGGACACTTCCACAGCCCTGGGCATGAATCCCGGGGAAGAGTGGGTGAGAAGTGTCAAAATATTTTCAAAGTGCTTTTTTCACCTTTCAGATGCAATTCCCCGGTCGACCAGCGGGGGGCGCCGGTCCCCGGACCCGGGGTTGAACTCCCCCGGGCCCCGGCTACCTTCCCCGGGCATCGTGGGGTGGGATTGTGGAAGTTTTTTTTTCCCGGGGGGTGGACGCTCGGAAGTGCCCAGGGACACTTCCACAGCCCTGGGCATGAATCCGGGGGAAGAGTGGGTGAGAAGTGTCAAAATATTTTCAAAGTGCTTTTTTCACCTTTCAGATGCAATTCCCCGGTCGACCAGCGGGGGGCGCCGGTCCCCGGACCCGGGGTTGAACTCCCCCGGGCCCCGGCTACCTTCCCCGGGCATCGTGGGGTGGAAATCTGGAAGTTTTTTTTGCCCGGGGGGGTGGACGCTCGAACGTGCCCGGGGACACTTCCACAGCCCTGGGCATGAATCCCGGGGGAAGAGTGGGTGAGAAGTGTCAAAATATTTTCAAAGTGCCTTTTTCACCTTTCAGATGCAATTCCCCGGTCGACCAGCGGGGGGCGCCGGTCCCCGGACCCGGGGTTGAACTCCCCCGGGCCCCGGCTACCTTCCCCGGGCATCGTGGGGTGGAAATCTGGAAGTTTTTTTTTCCCGGGGGGTGGACGCTCGGACGTGCCCAGGGACACTTCCACAGCCCTGGGCATGAATCCCGGGCTCGAGTGGGAGAAGCATTCCGGATCGTTTTCAGTCTTTTTTGCCTGTTTGGATGCAATTCCCCGACCGACCAGCGGGGGGCGCAGTCCCCCGGACCACGGGGCGACCTCCCCCGGGCCCGGGCTACCTTCCCCGGGGAGAGTGGTGCGGAGACGTGGGTTTTTTCCGTTTTCACCCCCTGGCTGCAGTACCTCTGGCGGCCTGCCGGGGGCGCCGCGGCGCGTGCGGCTGCCCCCGGCCCCCCGCCACCTCCCACGGCCCTGCCGGGGCTCCGGGGGGCCCCAGGGGACCGCGTGGGAGCGAGAAACCCCGGCCTGGAAGTCCTTTCTATGAGGTCGGACAGGGTGGCCCGCGGCCGGCACACAGTTCCAGGAGGTCGGATAAGAGTGGAGAAATCCGGGGTGTGTGTCGCGCGGTCTAATGCGTGCCGCTACGCGCCGGAGCACCCTTTCTGCGGATCTATAGGGAGGCATGAGGATCTGACAAAGACAGGGGGATTCTCCCGGAGCCTGTTCCCGGGCCGCGAGAAGCCCGTCTCCCCCCGGGGGACGCCCGGAGCTCGGCGGGGGCTCCCCGGGATCGCCCAGCCCGGCCTGGGCTCCAGGAGGCCGGGCCCGAACCCGCCCCCGGCCCGGCGCAGCGCCCCCCGGCGGCCGAAGTC